>NW_022196706.1:0-1970 GCF_008641045.1 Pistacia vera | reverse complement strand
TTCTTCGAATTAGTTGCTGCCACTCTCCTCTATTCGAATTACTTCTTGATTTCGCTCTCAAATCCTTTGACAGACTGCAGGGTGCACCAGTGACTGAACGAAGCATTCCAATTTTTCTTTGGAATTCGCTTGCTTTGTTGTCAATGAAGGAATTTGCACCTTCTTCTCCACTGTCATAGCAACTACGGTTGTGTCTCGACTTGATTAAAGGATTAATCGTAGAGCGAATTCTATGAAGATTGGCGTGCCATAGCGAGTTTCTTGAAACCAGTCATGCCTGTCTATTTTGGAGAGCAAGGCTTGATTTTAAAATGTTGAGTTGTTTTTTGAAGTGTTTTTGCTTCTAGGCTGTTTCAAAACTTCGAGATTTTATTGAAACTCGGGCTTGTCTTATTGGAGAAAGATGTGATTTGAAACGGAGTTGGAAGTTTTTCAATGAATCCTCTGCTAAGTAGAAAGTCTTGCGTGTATTAAGCATCAGGAATAAGTGAAAGTTTTGTGTGTACTAAAGCGATTCAGCCAATTGACTTTTCCCAGATACCCGAAACCAAAATCAAAACCTATGATTCAAAGTACCGACTCCAAGTATTTAGGAACCCAAACCGACCGGTTCACTTTGATATATCATCTATGTAATTATCTTTAATTTAAAGTTATTCAATTATATTAAAACACGATCAATTTTTACGGATATATTTGAATAAAACATTTATTCATTTAATAAATATATAAATAAAAGATTCATTTACAAGACATTTCTTTATAAGATAAATGAGAACAAAGGATACATCAGATGGTTTTATAAAATATTTAATATACAGCGAAAAGTGAATTTAGAACTACGGAGTATGTTATCCAGATTTCAGATAAAATCAGTCTGGGAATTTGGATTTTCCTCTAAGAAAAGTTTAAACATTCCAAAACATCCTGGTTTTTATATTTCGCTTTTCTAAATTTTTGTATGGCCGAACGACTTACACCTATCCAAAGTTTGACAACACGATAATTTGATACCCAAAAGATTTCAAAACGATAAACATATACCTTTTATTAGTGAAAAGACTAGAATGCCCTTTGAAAAATATTAGTCTATTTTTTTAATTACTTTAGACCCCTTAAGTTTATTAATTTCATCAAATACCCCCAGAAAAAAGTTTAAAAATTAATAAAAACACTCTCATCCACCTATACTTACCAGATTCCGACGGCCACTGTCGGTGGTAGCCAAACTTTGTCACAACGGTCTACGCCACACCGTAAATGGCTGATAATTCACCGACTTGGCCTTTTCCGACAAGATTCATATGGATCTAGCCGGAAAAGGCCAGATCTGACGTGAAAAGACCAGATCTGGCAAGAAAGTGACGACCAAAGAAATGGCCGTCGTTGACTGTCAACGACAGCAAATCTTGGCCATCGTTGACAGACAACGACAGCCAAATCTAGCCGTAGATCTGACCTTTTCCGGCCATATCCGTGGTGGATCTAACCGAAAAAGGCCATATCAACGCCTTACCCGCCAGATCCGACCAATCTGTGGTGCAACGCAATTTTCCGACCAGATTCCGACGGTGGTGGCTAGAATCTGACACTGCAGGTGATGGGAGTGTTTTTGTCATTTTACAAATGTTTATGTATTAGGGTATTTAGTTAAATTAGCAAACCTAGGGAGTTTTTTTTAATATTTAAAAAACTAAAATATCAAACTTCAAGGGCATTCTAGCCTTTTCACCATTAGCAATGTACCTATTTGTCGTTTTAAAACCTTTTGGGTACTGTCGTTTTGCCAAATCTTGGGTAGGTGTATGTCGTTTCCCCTTTTTTTTTTAAGTAAAATGGCATGAAACAAAAGCTTGAGAAACAGCTGACTTTTGTTGCCGGTAAAGTTTCTAGCAAAGTTACATAAAAATTGTGCATTTGTTACACAAAAACAAGCCATCAACAAACAAAATAAAGTATATTTGTTGCCA